>NC_039266.1:21924191-21954191 GCF_003368295.1 Carassius auratus
GGAGAACTGAGCAGCATAGAGCGCCCTCTGGTGGCTGGAGACGGAAATGTTTTCTCTTGGTTCTTGGGTCTAAATAAATAAGTCGCACCTGACTATAAGTCAGCCAAACTATGAAAAAAAGTGTGACTTATAGTCCGGAAAATACGGTAATGATTCGGATGAATAGCTGTCAGCTGCTAAACACAGTTAGATAATACCAATGTAGCTTAACCAATTACTAAGCAATGCTTAATTTTGTTCAGTTTGTGGTGTAAAAAGTTCACATAGAAAAACACTTCAGCAAAACACGGTCAGCTAAAAGAGTCTAAATCAGTTTTGATCCCAAATTTGTATCCGTTTTTTAGGTAGTCCACTGTATGATTCATTTTTTGGGTATAATATGTCTCTGTTTACTTCATTTTGCTGTCCTCACTTACATTAAATAAACTATACTGTATGTCCTTTGCCCACTAGAAAAAAAATAATTTAATGTAATAATACTATAATATAATATGATATTATAATTATTTAAATTAAATTGATTTAGTTTTAATATATATACACGCACACACACACACACACACACAGATGCAACAAAATCTATAAGAGTATAAATCAAAACAAACACCACAGGGATTTGCTAGAGCATGAAGGAGTGCTCTAAACATCGGGTTGTGTGTGTGTCTGTGTGTGTCCAGGAGACGGAGGCTGGAGTGACTGGACGTCCTGGACAGACTGCAGTAAGTCGTGTGGTGGAGGAGTGAGGAGCCGCAGACGGGACTGTGACCGGCCCTTCAGAGGAGGAGACGGAGACTACTGTGAAGGACTGGGAACAGAAGTCATCCTGTGTAACACACACCACTGTCCAGGTGTGTGTGTGTGTGTGTGTGTGTGTGTGTTCACCTGTATATCAGATGTAAACTCTGAACTCTGTCTCTAGTGTCGTCATGTTCACACGTGTCAGGGAGTGTGTTCAGCGCCTGCGGACCCTCGTGTCCACGATCATGTGACGACCTCACTGTGAGTTAAAGAACTAAACCTCATGTAAACTTAAAAACTGTGTATTTTATAGTTGATTTTGCAATATGAAAGTAAATGGAAGGGATGGATATATTATACTTCTTATATTAATATGTAAATATATATTAATATATTTTATAGATAAAAATTTAATAAAAGCATTTAAGAATAGTATTAAAATATACTGTAGATCCATTTAAAATATTAATATTTTATAGATAGAATAAAATAATTAGAAATATAAAATATATTTTATAGTTTTTTTAACACTTAAGAATATTTGTATTTTGCATTTAAGAATAATACAAACTGTATGATATGATTAAATAAGTAAATGCAGAATGTTAATAAATTGTAAAGACGTTTTATTATGTTTTTATTAAAAAATTGCTGGAAACAAAATATGTTTTATATTATTTTTTATATGCATTTAAGAGTAATACAGTAAATATAATATGAATATACAGTAAATATAAATATTCTTAACTTTATTTTACCCTGCATTTGATAATGCATATGATATGAATTTATAAATTATATATTTTATGGATGGATGTTGATGATGATGATGTGTGTGTGTGTGTGTGTGTCTGTGTCTCTGTGTCTGTGTGTGTGTGTGTGTGTGTGTGTCTGTGTGTGTGTGTGTGTGTGTGTGTGTGTGTGTGTGTGTGTGTGTGTGTGTGTGTGTGTCTGTGTGTGTGTGTGTGTGTGTGTGTGTGTCTCTGTGTCTGTGTGTGTGTGTCTGTGTGTGTGTGTGTGTGTGTGTGTGTGTGTGTGTGTGTGTGTGTGTGTGTGTGTGTGTGTGTGTGTGTGTGTGTGTGTGTGTGCAGTACTGTGAGTGGCGCTGTGAGCCGGGCTGTTACTGCACAGATGGTAAAGTTCTGGACTCAAACGGGACGGAGTGTGTGGAGCGGGACACGTGTCCCTGTCTGGACCTGCACACAGGACGAAGGGTCCGTCCCGGAGAGACCGTCCTGACTCCAGACGCCTGCAACAACTGGTGAGACACACAGAGTCACCGCAGAGACACACGTCTGCTTTGATTGAGATCATGTGACTGACACGTGTTCGGTCTCTTCCAGCACCTGTGAGGGGGGGAGACTCGTCTGCGGAGAACAACCCTGTCCAGGTCTGTCCCTCCAGCCCATAATAATCTCAGTCATCTCTGTGGAGTATTAGATTGTGTGTGTGTGTGTGTGTGTGTGTGTGTGTGTCAGTGGATGGAGGCTGGTGTCAGTGGTCCGAATGGACGCCTTGCTCAAAGACCTGCGGGATGGAGTGGGTGTCCCGCTACAGGAGCTGCGCCTGTCCTGAACCCAAATCCGGAGGAGCGGCGTGTCCAGACCAGCAGGAGGAACACAACGGACTGGGAGTCCAGATCCAGAGACAGCCGTGCCCATCCGTCTCCTTCTGCCCCGGTGAGACATTCCTCAAACCAGACCAATACAGAGACTCAACCACTGCATGTGTTTAATGAGGTTCAGGTCACCTCACACTTCAAATGACACATGTATATATAATCATTTGAGAAATCATGTAAGAAAGGGTTAAATCAGTAGATGGATAAATAGACAAATAAGAAAAAAGTAGAAAAAATTATGTCATTTAAAAAAAAATTATAACAACATTAAAGCTATATTCTACTAAAATAGAAATATTTATTTTTAAATGGTAAAAATTAAAAAATATATTTTTAATGCGATTTATAAATTGAATATTAGTTGCATTTTTATTTGGACTAAATTATGTTAATTATGTATTTATTTAGTAGTAATATTAAAATAAATAAATATTACTAATAAGACAATATAAAAATTAAATGTAACTTCAAAAAGTAACTACGTGAATATATTGTAAAATGTCATTAATTGCTGTATTTTCAGCATCATTCCTTCAGTCTTCAGTGTCACATGATCTTCAGAAATCAGAATAATAAACTGATTTAATGCTCAAGAAACATTTCTGGTTATCATCAATGTTGAACACAGTTGTTCCAAATATTTTTGTTAAAACTGTGACTTTTTATGTTTCAGGACTCTTTGAACAGAAAGTGAAAATGAACAGCATTTATCTATAGCATTAATTTCTTTCCTGTCACTTTTGATCAAGTTAACGTGTCTTTTCTGTATAAAAGTATTGATTTGTTTAAAAAGCAAACTGTTAAACGAAAGATCTAAAGAGTTATGATCTGAAGACTATGTTTGATGCATGTTCAGCCTCATGGAAAAGATCATCAGATGAGATGAGAGCGTTTGGATTCAGCATTTTATGTATTTATTCTCCGATTTCAACAAATTCTAGATGTTAGCTGCAGAAGATCATTAGTTTGGTTTCTAAAAATGATCTAAAAGTTCCTCAATGCTTGCCATCAATACTAATGCAGTGAAACATCCCTGATCTGTGTGTGTGTGTGTGTGTGTGTGTGTGTGTGTGTAGTCCACGGCTCGTGGGGCTCCTGGAGCTCGTGGTCGGACTGTGACGCGTGTGCAGGTGTGTCTGTCAGACAGAGGGAGTGTAACAGTCCTCCGGCGCGGTTCGGCGGTCTGTCGTGCCTCGGAGAGAGTCGCCAGAGCCGCGGCTGTCATGATAACATCCCCGTCTGCTCAGGTCAGCTGATCCCACAGTCACATGAACATCAGAACGGATCCCAGACGCCTGTTGTGATCTGTTTCTGTCCTGATCTGCAGACTGTGGAGGAGGACAGGAGCAGTGGCCCTGTGGGAAGCCCTGTCCGCGCTCCTGCTCCGATCTGCACGGAGACACCGAGTGTGTGGATTCACCGGGATGCAGCTGGACCTGCGGGTGTCCAGGAGACACGCTGCTGCAGGACGGTCTGTGTGTGGAGCGAGAGCTGTGCCGCTGTAAATATCTCAACATCAGCACAGGTACAGAATGAACACGTACAGAAGAGATGCTCAGTGCTGCGCCCACACACACACACATATGCTTTCAGGAGTTACTTTACTGTAATTGTTTATTATTTATTAATGCATGTGTTTTTATTTTTACATTTTAAGTTTTAGGATAATTTATGTTTTAGTCATTTGGTAGTGTATTTTCTTTGTTAAAAGTGTTAAAAATTTATTTTATTTAATGTTTTTTTTCATTAATTATTGTTAAAAATAAGTAAAGTTAACGTAATTTTGTTGTGTTTTTTATTTTTCCCATTTTTAGTTTTATATTTATTACTTTAAATGACATTTTTTCTTTCATGATTTTAGTTTTAGTCATTTTTGTACATTAAATTAAACAGCATCAAATAAAAATGATCAGGTTTGCCTTTGAAAATAGGTGAAATATCAGTAGTTTTTGTGTTTTTACTTCAGTTAACATTTAATTTATTGAATTTAATATTTTTATTACTTAGTTTTTAATTATTAATTTTATTTTTGGTATTAGTTTTTATTTAATTGTAGTTGAAGTTTTAATTTTTAATTTTGTAAATGATATATATATATATATTTTTTTTTTTTTCACTTTTAAATTTTGTGACTTTGAGTTTTAATCATTTTAGTTCCTTAACTTAAACTAAAAAATTTATATTGATGTTAATTTATTTTCAGAATTTAAGGATTTTCGTTAATTTAAAGGATTTTATGTGACGTTATTAAATACGACAACTTAGTTTTTACAGATTTTAATTAAGTTTCAGTAATCTTAGTACTTCAGCTCTCATTAAACAAAAATAAAACTAAAAAAAATGTATATTCTGTTTTTCAATTATTTCAACGTTTTTTTTTTTTTCTTGTTAATGATAACACTGATTTAAATTACATTAAAACTACTCCAAAACAAACTCTTAAATGAATCTAGAACTACATAGAAGTACTGAAATGACTCTCTGTCTGCGCAGGAACAGACACAGGCAATGTTTCGTGGTCAAGGCCGGACGCATCAGACTGGCATCATGTGGCTCCAGGAGAGAGCATCAGCACTGACTGTCAGAACTGGTACAGAGGGCTTTTTCTCCGTTCTGCACAATTTGTTTAGGGTCAAACAAAAGCAGCTCTGAACACAATTGTTTCTTTATCTCTATGTTTTCCAGCACATGTGAAGCAGGTGTCCTGCAGTGTGACTCAGTTCCTGGTTGCCATGTCGACGGCAGCTGGGGCCAATGGGCTGCCTGGTCGGAATGCTCCGCCCACTGTGGAGGCGGGGTTAAGATCCGTATGCGTGAGTGTGATAGCCCCGCCCCTCAGAGCGGAGGCAGAGAGTGTGTGGGATCCGGCCGACAGCAGAAAGCCTGTAACACTCACAGCTGCACAGGTGAGTCCGTGTGACCGCTGCACCCTTCACATACTCTCTGTAGAGCGCAGACGCTCTGTATCTTCTGTCTGTCTGTATGATGACTCCTGTAGAGTCTGGTCCCTGGTTCGACTGGTCAGCGTGGTCAGCCTGCACCGTCAGCTGTGGAGGAGGGTCTCAGAGCCGAAGCCGATCCTGCCGGACGCCCCCCTGTTCGGGCATGAGACGCCAGAGCAAGACCTGTAACACACAAGTGTGTCTGGGTACGACACACACTCGATCAGCAGTCGGTCAGAATAATAATAGTTTTAGGAAGCTGTTTTCAGAAAAAAACTTCTTGCAAAACTTGTCATAAAACGTGTCCAGGTCATACTTCTCACCAGAATAAATTATATTTTGGCTTAAAAGAAACTAAGCTTAATTTTGGATGCTTAAGGTGGTCAGTGTGATTTGGGCCGAATGCAAAACACAAATGAAGCCTTTTTTATTTCCATTAATATGATAATACGTGTGATTTGGGCTTAATGCAAAAAATAAACAAATAAATTATAATAAAACTAATTATGCTAAATAAAAAATAAAAAGTAAATGTTTTTAGGACCCTTTAAGATAGTCATTGGCTTAATGCAAAAATAAACAAATAATGCAAAATAAGTAACAAAAACAAAAAACACACAAAGCAGTTTTTAATCAGTGTGATTAGGACTTGATCCAAAACAAACAAGTAATCAAACACAAACAAATAAATACTTTAAAAAACAAAGCATTCTTAATTAGGGTGATTAGGACTTGATGCAACAAAATTATACAAACAAATATATAAAATTAGCCATTTGAAATCAATGAATAATACAAAATAAATACATGTTGTGAAATAATTCAATAATTAAAAATTAAAGAGACAAAGCATATTTTAGTGACTGAGGCTTAATTCAAAAATAAAAAAGAAACAATTAATTAATTTAAAAAAAAAACAAATAATGGTAAATAAATAAACAAATTAATCAATCAATTAATAAATTACCAATGAATTAATTATCTAATTTTATTGTTAGGTAGAAATATTAAAGTTAAATTGTGATATATATTAATGTTTGTGTGTGTCGGTCAGAGGTGGGCTGTCCTCCAGGCCGTCTCTATCGGGAGTGTGAGCGCGGTGAAGGCTGTCCGTTCAGCTGTTCTCAGGTCAGAGGTCACGAGGGCTGTTATTCTGAGGGCTGTGAGGAGGGCTGCCACTGTCCTCTCAACACCTACCAGCACAACGGATCCTGCGTTTATGTGAGCTCACGTTCATATCATGCAGATTAATATGCATACTGAGAGTACCTCAGCACTAGGAAACACTTCTGTGCATGCACAAATGCTCCAGCGCATGAAGTAAACCACGTGCATGCTATGTTGTGGTCAGTAAAGCCATTAAGTTACCAGAAAGACAATTAAAGCTGCTTTAAAACTGTGCATGCATGCAATATGTTATATAAGAGTCACAGTGAAGAACATGGTTCTCAAAACTGTCCTAGAGCATCCCATCACTGTCTCACTCATAAAATAGTTAAGTAAGTGAAATCGTTTTAAGAAGCTGTTGTGTGTGTTTGTAGGAATGTCCATGTCTGGTGGACACTGACTTCCTGACCTCTTTACAAAGCGTGTCGGTGACCCCTGACCTGACCCCTGACCTCCAGAACATCACACTGGGGTCCGAGCTGATGTCTGGAGAGGAGCTGGTGCATGAATGCAGTTCCTGGTAACAGAAGAAATTTTATTTCTCATTCTTTTCTCATTTCAAAACTCAGTTGTTATCAGTAATACATCTGTGTCTGTTCTGAAGCTCGTGTGAACATGGGCTGTGGAACTGCTCTCTGGTTCCGTGTCCCCGTGACGGAGGGCTGTCTCTTTGGGGCCCCTGGGGACCCTGTTCACTCAGCTGTGGGGGTCTCGGTCAGAAGAGTCGCAGCAGAAGCTGTAACCAGCCCAGTCCTGCTCACGGGGGCCGAGACTGTGATGGGCCCCTGCTGGACACGGCCTACTGCCAGACACCCGACTGCCCACGTACATGCCCCAAACACATTACTGATAGAAACATGTTTTTTATTATATTAGGTTTTTAAACTGCTTATTTGTTATAGTAATTCTGAAGTTTCTTTACTGTCTTTACAGTGGTAACAGTTCCGACAGAGGAACCATCTTTACCAGGTAATGACTGATTAGGTGTAAATTCATTCATTCATTCATTCATTCAGTTAGTTAGTAGTTAGTTTTTCTATATATATTTTTTAATTAAGTTGTTAAAATAAATTATATTAATATTGGTGATAATAATATTTTTATTTTGAATTATTGTTGTTGTTATAAATATTATTATGAATATTAATAATATTAATAATAATAATATTAATAATAATAATAACAATAATAATATTATTATTATTATTATTATTATTAACATATTTATTTTATTCTTTGCATTATTATTAATAATACAACTATAAATTATAATATTTGCATTTATTTGTTTACATACAATAATAATGATTTTAGGATTTATTAGCTATAAAGAAATTATTTATTTATTTATTTGTTTGCTTTTTTATTAATAACAACCATAATTAATAATAAATAATCTATTTTTTTGTGTTGGTGTTGTTGTTATTAATGTATTTTTATTATAATATGTGAACGTTATTATTATTATGTTATTATTGTTTTTATTTATTATTATTATTGTTATTATTATTATTATTATTATTTCTACCTGTTTATTTGTTTACATGCATTAATAATGATTTTAGGATTTATTAGCAATAAAGATATTATTTATTTATTTGCTTTATTATTAATATCAACCATAATTACGAAATATTTATTTACTTACAATTTTTTATAAATAACACTGTCAATATTTATTGTATCATTAATTTTATTACATATTAATAAAACATTTATATATAAAATTAATAATAAATTGTTATTAATAATAAATAATCAATTTGTTGTGTTGGTGTTGTCTTTATTAATGTATGTTTATTATAATATGTGAACATTATTATTATTATTATTATGTTCTTGTTCTTTTTATTTATTATTATTAATAATAATAAATCGATAATTTCTTTCTTCATTTATAAAAGTCTCGTACTAAAGTCTCTTCTCTCTCATCAGACGAGGATGCTGGTTTCTCTCAGTGGACGGTGTGGACCCCGTGCTCCAGAAGCTGCAGTGATCCGGCTTCTCCTGCTCTGAAGCTCCGGACGAGGGAATGTGTTCGTGAACGCTGCTCTGGAGAAACCCGGCAGGAGCGAGTCTGTAACCTGCCCCAGTGTCCCGGTACAGATCACCTCAATCTACACACCCCTCTGATGATAAAAACATGCTTGCTTGTGATGTAGAGTCAGTGGTGTCTCTAGTTCTGTGTGTAATGTGCAGGTGTCTGTGTCTCAGATGGTGGTGTGTGTCAGGGTCCCGAATGCGCTCACAGGAACTGCTCCTGGATGAAGTGGGGCGAGTGGAGCTCCTGCTCTCGTTCCTGTGGCGTGGGACAGCAGCAGCGCGTCCGAACCTTCCTCGCCCCGGGCGTCAATGGGACCTGGTGTCAGGACATCCTGGGCGGCAACGTGGAAAACCGCTTCTGTAATATTCGGGCCTGCCGCGGTGAGTGAAAAAACAAGAGATTTAATCTACATTTAGATTGTATTGTCTAAATCTTGATATTACAACACCTGAATAAACTCAAAGAAAAAAAAATCTAGATTCCAAAAAACAAGCATTTATCACATTTTTTAAAGATATTTGTAAGTTGTTTTAAGGATGATTAGATAATATATAGAAAAATCAAGACAATTGCATTCATTAAGAATTAAATATTATTAAAGATTTTTTTTTACTAAGCATAATATTTAATACTTTTTTACAGTCTATAGTTAGTTTGCATTGTAGAAAATTTACATAAATTAAATATATATACAATATACATATAATATTATTTAATATTCACTATTTCTATTGTTATCATTATTAATTGTTATTTTATAATGCTGATGATTATTTTGTTGTAAGTATATTTTTAAAAATCAATATCACTATTTTTGCAATGTATAGTAAGTTTTAAATTGCTTAAAGTTTACACAAAAAATATATATTATTAAAGAAATATAGAAATGTTCATTATTCTAATTGTTGTTGTTTTTTTTTAATGTCATAATTGTTGAATAATTATAAAATTGTATGATTATATATTTTAAAGTATATTTTTTAAAGATCAAATATATTTATATATATGTATAATTTTATTTTTATTTATTTTTTGCAGGGGTTTTTTTAGTTTATTGTTAGTTTGCATCACAAAACATTTTCTTTATTATTATTGTTGTCTGAGTAAAGAAATGTAACAGACTTGACACAAGAGGCCAGTTCTCTGAGAAGATAAAAGCGTGGGATATAAAGGTTATATAAGCTCAGGTGATAGTCAGTAATGTGTTGAGTGTGCTGTGTTCAGTGGACGGAGGCTGGTCTCGCTGGAGCTCTTGGTCCCGCTGTGATAAAACCTGCGGCGGTGGACGCTCCATCAGGACCCGCTCCTGCTCCAGCCCTCCACCCAAAAACGGAGGCCACAAATGCACGGGAGAGAAGAACCATGTCAAACCCTGCAACACCAAACCCTGCGGTACGAGCTCACGCCTGAAGCAATGATTTCAGCAAAACAGCATCACAATACTTTCTGAAAGATTCACTAGGAGATCGTTTGATTTGATGCAGTCATGAAAGCAGGATATGATATTATTGGTTCATATTGGATAATATAAACTGATGAATCATGCAAAATGAGATCAGGAACATGCATGCAGAGACATTTTAAGAGCATTTTAATCTTGTAAAGCCAGATATATGAAATAAAGGTCAGAAAAATGAATGTATATATACTGTATATATATAAATGCGTGTGTGTGTGTTCAGGTGACGAGGGCTGTCCGGCGGGGCAGGAGTTGGTGGCGTGTGTTAATGAGTGTCCCCAGCGCTGCTCAGACCTGCAGCAGGGCATCGAGTGTCAGAGAAACACTGAGTGTCAGTCGGGCTGCCGCTGTCCTCGAGGTGAGACAACACTTAAACCAGATCCATCTGCTGCATGTTAAATTACCTTTACTTGTGAAATATAGTAATTATTCATGTTTTGAATGAGCTTTCATTTAGATATTTTCAGTGTTTATTTCAATTTGAGTCATTTTTGTTATTGTTGCTTTTATTAGGTATTTGAAATATTTTTACATAGCTTTATTTTCAGTTTTGGTGTTAGTAATTTTAGTGCAACTTATTTAATTCAGTTTGAATGTTTACATTTTGTTTACTTTTTTTAAGCTTAAGTTTTTCATCTAATGTTTTTTCATTTATTTCAGATTTTTTTAAATTGTCACAAATATTTTTTTTATAGTTTTAGTTCTAGTTAACAACACTGAATCACAAAATAGCGTAATAATGACATGTGTAGATATCTTTTTATTTATATTCAGTTAGTCACAGGAAGAAACTTACATGCACTGATTTTTTTCTAAACATGAAATGAATGAATGAATTATTATTCCAATATTTTTAAAGTGTTTTCTGAGCTTTCTTGTTATTATTGTGTCACTGATATATATATATATATATATATATATATATATATATATATATATATGTATGTATTTATTTATTTTATTTTATTTTTTTTAAGTGGTATTAAATGGTCAAATATTGAAATTTCTTTACTTTTTCATGGTTGAAATATATATTATTATACATTTTACCAAATGAACATATTAAAGCTTTCTTTATCAAAAAAATAAATAAATAAATAAATTTAATAGTGGTGAATTTTTGTTACCATAAGTGCCAAGCCATTTGCAATTTTTCAACATTTTTCCAAATTATACCCAAATGCATATTTTGCCTTAATAAAAAGTGGCTATTATAATGGCTTCCTCAAGACTTGAAAATACATCATGAATATTCATATTTTGTGTTTGTGTGTGTGTGTGTGTGTGTGTGTGCGCGCATGCGTGTGTGTGTGTGTGTGTGCGTGTGTGTGTGTGTGTAGGTCAGCTGCAGCAGGACGGCGTGTGTGTCCAGACGTGGCAGTGTGATTGTCTGGATGTGTTGGGTCAGAGCTGGGCCGCAGGAAGCACACATCAGGTGGACTGCAACAACTGCAGCTGCGCAGACGGGCGTCTCACCTGCACCAATCACACCTGCGCAGGAGAACACAGCTGCTCCTGGAGCTCCTGGTCCACCTGGGCCTCCTGCAGCTCCACCTGCGGCCCCGGACAGAGGACTCGATTCAGGTGGGATGCACACACAGCATTCCTTATGCAGGCTCCATCCATGCAGGATTTTATGAACATGTAATTCTGTTTTCCAGATCTCTGGTTCCTGAGGATGACGGTGCAAACTGCCAGTTTGAGGAAGTCCAGCACAAACCATGTGACCTCGGCGTGTGTCCTCCGCTGTGTGTCCATGATGAGAAGGAACTGTCTGTCGGAGACACCTGGATAGAAGGGGAATGTCAACAATGGTGAGAGACACTGGGAATTATTTTAGGAGCTTCAGAGAGATAACATTTATTCAATATTTTACAAAGTTAACTCAATCTTTTCTGTGTGTTTTCAGCACCTGCATCCCTGAAGGAGACTACTGCCAAAATATAGACTGTCGAGGTGTGTATCTCCTTTATTTACAGTTTAAATACAGCTTTTCTAATTTATTTATATTTGTATGCATCATTTTTTATTAAGGTTCATTTATTTTATAGAATATATGTATGTGTGATAATCCGTATTTAGTTTATATAATGAATTGTTATATTATTATAAAATGTATACATGCATTTTAAGTTAATTTATCAATTTAGAAATTGTCCTCAGTGTTATTTTAGTATTGTTTATGTATTGTTATAGTCATAACTATTATTTTAGCTTTTTTTCTTATTTTTAGTTTTAATAAAAAATTTTTTTGTGTTTTGGTAATTTTGTCATTAATCATTATTATTATCATTTATCTATTTTATTTAGCTTTAATTTTTTTTTTTTTTTTTTTTTGGTTTTAGTTTTAGTATTTTTAGTACTTAAACTCATTTTATTTTATTTAGATGCCAAGGCGACATTATTCAGTTTTCATTTAAATTGATTGTCTAATATGTTTTATTTTATTCCAGACATAAATATAATATACTCATATCTCATATAAATGGACATAAATTTTATTTCAATGTAAATAAAATTAAAACAATTTATTTTTGCATTTTCACGCCTAGAAAGGTAATAGAAAATAACAAAAAAAAAATTTAAAAAGTCATGGAAATGTATAATATATTTAATCAGCTATAAATTCCTTTCTGTAAATACAATCTCTGTTATATTCTTAAAAATCACTGTGATTTTAACCAACAGGAAGTGTCGTGGGAATCAACTGTGCGTGTAGGAACCAAGAGTATTTCGTTATTTGATGTTCTGAATGATTTCATGTTGTATTAGTGGACGGTGGATGGACGCCGTGGTCAGTGTGGTCAGTCTGTCCCGTGACGTGTGGGAGGGGTAAACAGATCCGCACCCGCGCCTGTATCAACCCTCCACCCCGAAACAACGGCACTGACTGCACTGGACCTGAGAGAGACACCCGGGACTGTCACGCTGCACCTTGTCTTGGTACTAGAACAGAAAGCAATCTACATGATCATCATCTAATATGTCCTTCTGGATGCATTATATATTACTTGAGTTATGTGTTATATAATAAAGAAAGTCACATGAATGCAGGTGATCATTAATGTTCCTGGATTGACCTCTGTGACCTGCAGATGACCTTTGCCCCTGGTCGCCGTGGTCGTCCTGTTCTCGCAGCTGCGGCGCAGGCCTGATCTCCAGACGGCGTCAGTGTGTGTGTGAGGAGACGGGAGATCACGCGTGTCCTCCAGACGTCCAGAGAGACGCAGAGGAGACACAGCTGTGTTATAAGAGACCCTGTCCAGGTAAACCACTGTAAAGCAGAAACCAGCGCAGAAAAGAAGCAAGCTAGAGGAGAAATAGCATCTTAAATATATGTAAAAAACTATTTTACCAATGAGATTTGACTATTGTTTTTCATGCAATGGTCAGTTTTGAGATTTTTGTGTCTTCTTTCAGACTAGTGAAAAGAAACATTTAAGTGTTTATTTTATTACATTGTATCATTTGCATCAGTACATTCCAATGACAATACATATTACAATCCATAAGAGTCAGAAACTTACATGCAACAAACTTTAGTTTTATTCATATCTATAATTAAAGGTTTTTACAAAGGGGTTCGTTCATATATCATTAACCCGATTTATATAACATTTTATACCTAAAAACATGTTAAAATGCATTTTTTTTCTATGTATTGAAAGTCTTTTCTAAATTAAAGAGTGATAAACAAAGATATCCAAAACTTCCTTGGTAAAAACTTTTTAAATTCTCAACAAATTGAAACAGGAATTTGGGGTAACACTTTATTTTAAGGTCAAATTCTCACTATTCACAAACCGTTAACTATGACTTTTGCCTCAAACTACAAAGTTGCTGCTTATGAATATTTAATAATGAAGTAGTTAAGTTCAGGTATCAGCTAGTATTAGAGATGTAGAATATGATTATGCAGAAAATGTGCTTTATAACCAGCCAATATGTTAATAACAGGCCAAGTATTAAGCAACTAGTCTATAGTGAGATCTTTTAGGTCTTTATCAAGTTTTTAGATTTCTGTTCTATAAATACCGTATTTTCCTGACTATAAATCGCACTTTTTTTAATAGTTTGGCTGGTCCTTCGACTTATAGTCAGGTGCGACTTATTCATCAAAATTAATTTGACATAAACCAAGAGAAAACATTACCTTCTCCAGCCACGAGAGGGCGCTCTATGCTGCTCAGTTCTCCTGTAATCTACACTGCAGACATAGAGCGCCCTCTGGCGGCTGGAGACGGTAATGTTTTCTATTGGTTCTTGGTTCTAAATAAATGCGACTTATACTCCAGTGTGACTTATATATGTTTTTTTCCTCATCATGACGTATTTTTGGACTGATGCAACTTATAGTCCGAAAAATACTCCAATTAATGCATTTTTAATTAAATAATGCCTTGTATGCATATTTAAACAACATATTGGTACACAACGTAATGTCTTAATGTACCGTGATTAATTAAGCAGGAAAGTATGTTGAGTTGTCCTCTGTTCACCTGTGGTGTCTTACCCTTCAGGCTGTCCCGTGTCTGAATGGAGCGCGTGGAGCGACTGCTCCTGTGTGTCTCAGTATCAGCAACGCTTTCGTGCACCGCTCATCTCGGCCAGCGGCGGACAGCACTGCTCTGATCTCGAGAGAGAGAGCCGGCCCTGCAAACCTGACAACTGCACAGGTGATCACAGTCTGACGACCATAAACAAATCACCTTTTTACACCACAGACACTACAAGAAGACCATGCATTTAATATATTGTGTGTGTGATGACATGCACACGCTAAACTGAGATGTGCATGATACGAGAATAATTCCTGATGCATACTGTTATGGTAATAACAGCATGTTTTGTGCAAACAGAATATCGGATTATTTGTGTTGTTTGTTTGTTGATTATGTGACTGATTTCACTCTCACACTGATCTGTGTGTGTGTGTCAGATTGTGAGAAACCCTTCCTGTTCTCTGAATGTGGATCTCCGTGTGAGAAACACTGTGATCTGTTGGGTCAAACGCACTCGTGCTCGTCCCAAAACTGCACACCCGGCTGCTTCTGTGCGGAGGTTTGTCCTGCACACATTCACACGAATTCACATAAAGCTTTTCAGTCACTCTTTACAGCGAGCTCTCATTTGTTAATATTAGAATGACAATGTGATCGTAAATATTTTTACAGCATTTATTAATCTGCTTTAATGTTAGTTCATTTAATGCTTTTGTTAAATGTAAAAAAATAAAAAAATAAATAAATAAATAAATAAATAAATAAATACAATTACTGAATAAAAATAAATAGATAACAAATAAAATAAAATATTAAATTAATAAAAATCAATTATTTAAATAAAAATAATACATATATATAAATATAATAATAAATATATATATATATATATAATGATAAATATCATTGTAATATTTATTTCTGTATTTATTTGGACGTGTTCCAGGGTCTCCTGCAGCAGAACGGATCATGTGTCCGTCCGGATCAGTGCGGCTGTGTCCATCTCCTCCATCAGGGCTCAGACAGACCTGTGGCCGTCACTGTCCCGCAGGGGGCGCTGCTGACCGTGGGCTGCAGGACATGGTGAGGCCCTGACGCTCTTCAGATCACAGTGTTATTATCATGAGGTGTCTTTGATAACTCGAGTGTTTCACACATCACAGTCAGCACTACTCAGAGTAAATCAATGCATCTAAGTCAAGTCTCTCTATAACTACAGCTTCTAGTGATGCAATAAAACCTCTAGCATTATAAGTTCAGTGTGTGATGTTGTTTAACGAATATATATTACATTTCTCTAAATACTTATTTTACTTAAAATACATATTTAATTTTCTTTCTTTCTGTCTTTTTTTATAATGTTTTTTTTAAGATTTCTGAAATATATTACAGTAATTTATAAATTACAGTATACACACACACACATTTATATATATATTTATAAATGTGTGTGTGTGTGTGTGTGTGTATACTGTAATTTATAAATTACTGTACTATATAAATACTATAATTATTTATACAATTATTTTTTATATTAATTTACAAATGTTTTTAATTCATATAATACAATATAAAATGTATAAATGTGAACAGAAATAAATTTCTCAAGAATAGTTATATGTAAAAAAAAGGACAATTATTTATAATTCATTATTCATAAATTATATAAAACACTAACTATACAGTATATGTATCTACTATTATGTATTTCCTATTTTATATATTATATAATCATATATATAATTAATAAGTAACACTGTATTGTATTTATTACACATATATTTTTTTGATATTTTATAATGCAATATAAAATTGATAAATATAATCTGAAATATTTTTTATATGTAAATAAAATTAATTCTTAAATGCTAAAATAATACTGTTCCTCCAATAATATATATACATATACATTTATAATGACTTCTGATAATGTTTTGTGTGTGTGTGTGTGTGTGTGTGTGTGTGTTTCAGTCTGTGTCATGACGGCTCTCTGCAGTGTGATTTACGGGAATGTGAAGGTATATTATTCTATTTTTACTCATATAACCATATTTAGCCACGAGCGTCTATTGTTCCTAATTTTAGACTCAGATCAAATCATCTGAAATCTAATAACTCTTTTTCTGTCTGTTCATGAATAACTCCCATCTGTCTCTCAGTGATGGTCAGCGAGTGGTCAGAATGGACCTCCTGCTCTCCGTGTATCCCAGCATCCTCCGGTGGGAACGTTTCGGGGCTGGTGTCGCTCCAGCGGCGCTTTCGGGCCTGTCTGGACCTGGACTCCGGTCTGCCGGTCAGCGGGAGAGAGGGAGAGTGTGATGAAGAGCTGGAGGAAGAGCGAATCTGCCCGCAGTCTGACATCTGCACCGGTGGGTCGCCCACAGACGGTCACCATTATAACACATCATCATCAAACACTTCCTGTATCAGACTCTCAAACACCCAATGACTGAACTCGGCTCATGAATATTCATTACTTGACATTGTAATCATTAAGTTCAAATCTATTAAATATTTTTTTTTTATTGAAATTAAACTGAAATAAAATTAAATTGTCCTTGGCAACTTACAGAAATAGTTTGTTGAAGCATAAAAATAAACAACTGGGAAGAAAAACCCTAAAAAAAATATTTAAAACAAATTAATTAATAAAAAAAAAAAAAAAAGACAAAGGACTTAAAAGCACATAATTAGCTGTTAAAGACTTTTATTTTGTTAAGTGTGAATATTAAGGTGAAATAAAACAAAAAAAGAAGCTTGAAGAAACAAAAATTATAAAAATTAGAGTCGGCTTGGCAGCTAACTGGAATAAAAATCATTAAAGCACTAAAATTACTAACTGGAAATAAATAAAAATGAAAACTAAAATTGACATGAATAGCAGTGTTTAAAAATAATAAGAAGAGTTTCTCATAATAATTATTTAAAAAACATTTTTGTTTGGCATCTCACTGAAAATAATGTTGACGCACTAAAATTACTAACTGGTAATAAATAAAAACTTAAACTGAAATCAAACTCAAATAAAAAATAAAATACACCTGAACAGCAATATTCATTCAATAATAATAATAATTGGCAGAAATTGGCAAAAATCTGAAGCAAAAACTGAAAATGTACAAATAAAAGCTAATTCAAAATACCTATAAAAGTTTAACAATATAAAACTAAAACTAAAATGTATAGTGCAGTGTCATGATGACCTGATTAATGATGATGAAGCCGTGTGTGTGTGTGTGTGTGTGTGTCTCTGCTCAGATCTGTGTCACTGGAGCTCATGGAGCGGCTGGAGTGTGTGTAAAGATCCCTGCAGCGGAGGATACCGGCAGAGAGAGCGCCGACCTCTGACCTCTGACCCCGGCCCACACTGCAGGAACCTACAGACGCAGTCTCAGAGCTGCAACACTGGCCTCTGTCCCGGTACACACACATACTCATTATACACATGATAGAAGAATGGTTCTTGTAGTTTTTATACAGTAGCTGTATTGGATACAGGTGAGCATTGTGAGGACAGGGGGCGGGTCTATGACGACTCCTGTGCCAATCAGTGTCCTCGCAGCTGCGCTGACCTCTGGGATCACGTCCAGTGTCTGCAGGGCACCTGTCATCCAGGTATGAGCGCTTCTCTGACCTCTGGTGTTAGCGCACACATGAAGCGGGGAATGTGAGTGTGTGTTTCTGCTCCTCAGGCTGTCGCTGTCCGGACGGCCGGCTCTTGCAGGACGGAGGGTGTGTGTGGGTGGACGAGTGTCGCTGTGGGGTCCCGCTGGAGAACGGGACGCTGGAGATCCGACCCGGAGAGAACATCACCGTCAGCTGCAACACCTGGTGAGAGGAGCTCACTCATTAATGAATCCGGTTCACCTTAAAGGACCGGTCCCAGATGGGAGGGGGGGTCAGATTCTGGTGTTCTCAAATATTGTGCTGAGGGTAAAGAAACATTAACAGAATTGACCAAAACATTTATAATTGTGATCTAATTTTTACTAGTTTGAACAAGTGTTAATTAAATATCATTGATAAAATATTATAATTTTTATTTAATTTTTATTTTGTATTTTTATCTTTTTTTATTTAAAAGTTTTTGTGTGTCTATATTTTTATTCTTATTCTTCCATTTTTTAGTTATATCTGTACTTATTTTGTAATTTATAATTGCAAAGTTTTTATTTAATGTGTGTATTATTTCTGAAACTTTATTAAATATTATTAAAATATATTTTCATTATTATTTTTTAAATATCAACAAAACTGCACGAATGCATTTATATATTTAAGACATAATTTATCGTTATTATCATCTCATTTTTACTAGTTTGGACCTATTTATTTATTTGTATCATTGATATAACTATAATATATTTTATTAATATTATTATTATTTTTTTAATGTTATGTGTCTTTATCTCTTGTTTTTAAAATATGTCTCTTTAGTTCTAAAAAAAAAACGTAAAAAGTAACTCAAATGTTATTTATTTAGTTAGTTATTTATTAATTTTTTGTTTTATTTATCAGTAATAACCTAAGTGTCAGCCTCAGAATGTTCTCACATCTCAGATTTCAGCAGGTTTTAATACATCTGTGAGGATGTTTTTGTAAAAAGTGTGGTCTCTCTGCAGTGTGTGTGTAAATGGCTCTCTGGTGTGTACGGATCACGTGTGTCCGGTCTACGGTCCGTGGGGTTCGTGGAGCGAGTGTTCGGCGTCGTGTGGGACAGAGGGACAGAGGACACGCAGACGGTCCTGCAAACACACGACCGGAGGACCGACCTGCGCCGAAACCGTCCAGAGAGACAGCTGCTCACTGCTGCCCTGTCCAGGTCCGCCAACAGAACACAGCAGCGCTCAGCTACACACTTCAACTCTATTCAAATCTCAGTTTATATATAGCTACTATGTGATATTTGATAGAAATATGAAAATATGTTAACAAATATAAAAAAATAAATAAATAATTTAAGTCACAAAACATGCTAAATTAATTTGCATAAAAATAATAATAAAAAATATTTAAAAACACTATTATAATATTTTGCACAAGATATCAACAAATATCAACAAATATGTAATTAAAACCCACACACACAATACATATTCTTACTGTTTGATGTTTTATAGAAATAAAAATATATATTTCGAACATATATGAAAAACATGTCATATATTTCAAATCGCAATGCATGCAACTTTTTTTTGTTTTGTTTATGAATAATTGTATAAAAAGTTACATTCACAGTTTTTCAATTTGATTTTTTTTTATCTATAAAGGGAAAATATAAGTATCTTTATTGTATAAAAAGCATAATATTTTACCTTTTATATTATGTTATTTATTTATTATTATTATATTTAGTTATTTATTTTTATTTATTTATATTTACAATTTTGGCAATTGTTATGTTCTGTTTAACAAATAAACAGCAACAGATTCATTCTCATTTAACAACAACTAAACAGTTCTTATGGAAACCAGTTCGTTTGAGTCTATTGGAAGTGTTTTCCTTATTTTTGTCAAATTCTCAACAAAAAAAAAAACTTCCAACAAATGTGTTTCCACAAAACCAATTACCAAAATAACCAGTATCCTGAATATATATATATATATATATATATATATATATATATATATATATATATATATATATATATATATATATATATATATATATATATATATATATATATATAAATTTGTGCTTCACATGTATTTTAATTGGACTTGTATCATGTAAAGTGTAGATTTTATAGGCCGTTATGATTTTGTCGATGTGTTAGCCGGCTGTGTGGTGAGCGAGTGGTCAGTCTGGACTGACTGCAGCGCCTCCTGTGGTGGAGGAGTGTCACTGCGCAGGAAGACGGTCCTACAGGAGCCAGAGCCTGGGGGTCTGAGCTGCCCCGGACCCCTGGAACAACACACCGCTTGCAACACCAACAGCTGCCTGCCCGGTACAACACACACATCCATAAACACACACAACCAGGCCTGACAGATAAACACAATTCAGTGAAGAAGAAACACTTACGATGTGTTACAGTGCACCTATAAAACCCTTCAAACGGTCATATAATATCTGTGGAGTGTCTGTCATTTCAGTTTATGTTGTCATAAAACATGACAGCACATGTTCATAACTCAGGCTGCAGATATGTGTTGCTTTACAAAGAAAATCACAAGAAAAATAAGAAACCGTATTTGGCATTAAGATAGAATAGCGATAATATTCTGATATACTGACTGTGAAATTTTCATTCAAATTAATAATATTTACTTTACAAGTTCATATTGCCGTGATGCAAATAAATGCTTTTTGCATACTTTTTAAAAAGCATCATTTTAGGACATTTAATTTTCTTTTTATATCACAATTTATAGTACAATGAATTATGCATACTGTTATGGATATAATTTACTAATGACAGTCATTTTTGCTGTTTAATTGTTTATGAAAATAAGGGGTAAATGTGCTTAATTGTCATTTAAATTACAGCACAATGTAAAAAGTAAAAATGTTAAACACACACAAACACAAACACACACACACACATATATATATATGGTTTAATGATGTTTAGCTGAATTTAAGCAGATGTGTGTGTGTGTGTGTGTGTGTGTGTGTGTTTTCTAACACATGCTCTTAGAGAAAATATTTACCTTCCATTTAGCTACATTACAGATTCAGCAATTTCCTGGTCCTCTTGTGTGCAATTTTATGCTAATTTCAGTCCGTGGCAAGCATACACAAAATATTAAAAGTGGCACTGATTTGCATTAAAGCATCAGAGAATGTGGAGAAGAATCTGTTAGGAGTTAACATGAATCATGCAATGTGTGACGGCCATGCAGACTGTTCATTAATTGTGTTTTAGATGATAAGACATAATAGAGTTTGAGTTGATAGACTCATTTAAAACAGTGCGATAAGCCTTCGGGAGGAATGCAGTGTGCCTCCAGAGTCGTTTAAGCAGCTTGACTCATTTGATTACTGCTGTTAATGAACTTCGGCAGCAGTCACTGAAAGGGCCTGCAGTCGCTCCATCAGACCGGCAACAACACATCATGTGTGTTTAAACTACTGTAGCTCAGCCACAGATAATACTCTCATCTGTGTCATCGGTGTGCTGTGTAACACTGGTTTGGTTTCTCTCTGTCAGATTGTCCTGTAGATCAGGTGTTCAGCTCGTGTGCAGGATCCTGTCCATACAGCTGTGAGGATCTGTGGCCCCAAAATCAGTGTGTGCCTCTGACCTGCAGTCCTGGGTGCAGCTGCCTACCTGGAGCCGTGAGTCCATCTGTTTGTGTTACCCCACACAACACCTGAGAAACCGCCTAGCAACACCCTAGTAACCACACACAACACCCGAGAAACCACCTAGCAACACCCTAGTAACCACACACAACACCCGAGAAACCCGCCTAGCAACACCCTAGTGACCACACACAACACCCGAGAAATCACCTAGCAACACCCTAGTAACCACACACAACACCTGAGAAACCGCCTAGCAACACCCTAGTAACCACACACAACACCCGAGAAACCACCTAGCAACACCCTAGTAACCACACACGACACCCGAGAAACCGCCTAGCAACACCCTAGTAACCACACACAACACCCGAGAAACAGCCTAGCAACACCCTAGTAACCACACACAACACCCGAGAAACCCGCCTAGCAACACCCTAGTGACCACACACAACACCCGGGAAACCACCTAGCAACACCCTAGTAACCACACAAAACACCTGAGAAACCGCCTAGCAACACCCTAGTAACCACACACAACACCTGAGAAACCGCCTAGCAACACCCTAGTAACCACACACGACACCTGAGAAACCGCCTAGCAACACCCTAGTAACCACACACAACACCCGAGAAACCACCTAGCAACACCCTAGTAACCACACACGACACCCGAGAAAACGCCTAGCAACACCCTAGTAACCACACACAACACCCGAGAAAACCACCTAGCAACACCCTAGTAACCACACACAACACCCGAGAAACCGCCTAGCAACACCCTAGTAACCACACATGACACCTGAGAAACCGCCTAGCAACACCCTAGTAACCACACACAACACCCGAGAAACCACCTAGCAACACCCTAGTAACCACACACAACACCCGAGAAACCGCCTAGCAACACCCTAGTAACCACACACAACACCCGAGAAATTGCCTAGTAACATCCTAGAAATCCCACACAACACCCTAGAAGCTGTCTAGCAACACTCTACGAACCACATAGCTACAGCCTAGAAACTGCCTAGCAACAAGATACCAGATAATAGCATGCTAAAAACAATTTGAAAACTCTAGCAACATTTTAACAACATCGTACCAGCTTCTTAAAACACCCTAGAAACAGTATGGCATCATCGTAGCAACCCCATGGAATCACCCTAGCAACCCTATAACGATGTCGAAAAAACCTTTCAGAAAGATCCATAGCAACTTTATAGCAAAACCCTAGCAACCTCATAGCAACGTTCTAGCACAAACCTCCAAAGCAATGTGTTAGCAGCGTCCTTAAACACCCTAGCAACGTCCTAGCAACACTCTAGAAACTATACAAAAACGCCTAGAAACCACCTAGCAACCCCATTGCAACATTTTTGCAAATTCTCAGAAGACCCTAGCAACCCCATAGCAGCATTATAGCATAAACATTCATAGCAACGTCATAGCAGTGTCCTTACATACCCTAGCAACGTCCTAACAACACTCTAGAAACTACACAGAATGTTCTAGAAACCACCTAGCAACACTCTACAAACCACATAGCAACAGCCTAGAAATTGTTTAGCAACACCAAGATACCAGGTAGTAGCATGCTAAAAATATTCTGAACACCCTAGCAACATCTGAACAACATCCTAGCAGCTCCCCTAAAACACCTAGAAACACTATGGCATCACCATAGCAACCCCATGGAATCACCCTAGCAACCCTAAAACAATGTCGAAAAACCTTACAGAAAACTTCCATAGCAACCCTATAGTAACACCTTAGCAACCCCATAGCAATGTTCTAGCATAAACCTTCATAGCAATGTCTTAGCAGCATCTTTAAACACCCTAGCAACACTCTAAAAACCACCTAGCAACACCCTAGCTATTGCAACATTTTAGCATATTATTAGAAGACTCTAGCAACTCCATAGCAATGTTCTACCACAAACCTCCATAGCAACTCCATAGCAACGTCCTTACACACCCTAGCAACGTCCTAACAACATTCTAGAAACCATACAGTACAGCCTAGAAACTGCCTAGCAACACCAAGATACCTTCTACCACAAACCTCCATAGCAACATCATAGCAGCATCCTTAAACACCCTAGCAACGTCCTAACAGATTCCTGAAGATTCCCGAAGACTCCTAACAATCACATTCCAACGTCCACTCCTAAACCTCCATAGCAACCCCCTGGCAACCACCACAGCTCCCTAGCAACACAGTAGCATCTCCTCAAGCAAACACAGCTTCAGAAAACACATAAATCTAGTGTGTTTGTTACTCCAGACTGCAGTAAACAGAGTGATTTGAGGAGTGTTCACATCTGCTCCTGATGGCTCTGTACTTTTGGAAGTGTGATCTGGAAACAGATGGCTGTACGAGTCCCGCATGAATATGAGAACGTTATTAATCATATCCTCCATCTGCAGGTGATGCTGAACGGAAGCTGTGTTCCCCAATCCCAGTGTCCTTGTTCTCTGATCTCGCTCCCACCCGTGTCCCACAACCTCACCCTGGACCTCCAGGAACAGGAAGTTCCCACAGGAACCGTCATTCCAGACTCCTGCAACTCATGGTACTTCACATTCATTCGGTGCACGCTTTGTGTTTCACGTGTAAATGATCTCTAACAGAACGAGCTCCTGCGGTTATTGGATTGATATTCAGTGACACATGGAACTCAGTCAGGCTTTTCTAAGAGCGTCTCAGTGTCGTGAAGTGAACATAAAACATCAGTGAGATGTTCAGAAGGTCACTCTGACATTGCTGAAAGAATCTAAAGCTCTGGAATAACAATTCAGAATTAAACATTTTGAAGTGAAGTGCATGAATTAGATGAAAATTTGCATGTTTGAGTCATATACATGCACAGAAATAAAAGGAAAAAAATAAACTGTATTTTTCCCATAAGAAAATGAAGCCTATTTTGAAGCATTACTGTAAGGTAATGAGGTAATCCAAGTAAACTATAATAAGTTAGTAAATCATCTACCACAATGTATAAATACTCTATAAACTAACTTACTACTGTTATGCAAAAAAAAATAAAATATATATATATATATATATATATATTTTTTTTTCATAACAGTAGTAAGTTTTCCAACTAAAAAAAAAAAATGAAATGAAATTATTTGAAATGCTCTAAATTAATCTATTTATGCTTATACTTGTGTGTGAATAATCTTATGTACTGTGATGTATAAATACTCCACAAGTTATATTATAAGTTATAAATTGTCACGAATGTTATAATGCTCTGAATTAGACTTTATTTATGCTAAATATATTTAGGTATTTGTATAATTTATTCTGAATATATTTTTAAAAAAGCTTTGGGGGTGGACATGTTTTTGTCTTGGAAAACTTTTCTGAGAAAGCTATAACATCAAGCATGCAAAGATGAATAAGTGTGTATATTTACATCTGATTTTAATTGTGTGTGTGTGTGTGTGTGTGTGTGTGTGTTTAAATACAGTGTCTGTGAAGGTGGGATCTTTACCTGCACTAACAAGTCATGTGACGGTGAGTCATGTGACCTCATACACTCACAGCAGAGACACATTATTTTTATAGCTTCATATTCTCACTGCATGGCAACTATTGATTTGAGAGCCATTTTTAAAGGCAAACTTGTTCCTGAAACAACTTCTGAGCAATGACCTCCTCGCTGTGTTTATGAGAGGAAGTGAAGAATGCTGTGTGTTTTCATTCAGAGGACTGTGAGTGGAGCAGCTGGTCAGCGTGGAGCTCTTGCTCAGCGTCCTGTGGATCTGGACAGCAGTTCTCCAGCCGGACGATTCGGCGCCAGCGGCAGTACAGAGGACAGGAGTGTGAGGGACCCTCACACACATCACGAGTCTGCAGGGGCCCCGAATGTGGTGAGAAGCACAGTGCTGAGGGTTTGTGAGGGGTTCAGTACTGTATTCCTTAAAGTACCTGAAGTGCAATTGCACTGTACTTTTTATTTATAATAAAAGTTATTATTATAATACATTTTTATGGCGATTATTATTAATAGCAGTTGTGGTTATTTTAATATTTTTATTTGGTTGTTTTAATTAAAACAATAAAAATTATGTTTATTTTTTATTTGGCAGCATAATAATAATAAAAAAAATATTTATTTTATTGTTATTTATTAAATAATTTTAATATTTACTTTATTTGTTTTAATTATATGAATATATTTTTTAGCTTAATAATTATTATTATTTAACTAATAATAATAATAATTTTACTTATTTGTTTTAATAATAACGATAACATTTTAACCTATATTATTTATTTATTTATTTATGGTGATGATGATGACGATCATTATTATTCATTAATTGATTATTATTAATAGAAGTTGTTGTTATTTTAATATTATTTTTATTTGGTTGTTTTAATTAAAACAATAAAAATTCTGTTTATTTTTTATTTGGCAGCATAATAAAAATAAATATTTATTTTATTGTTATTTATTAAATAATTGTAATATTGTTTTAATTATATGAATATATTTTTTAGCTTAATAATTATTATTATTTAACTAATAATAATAATAATTTTACTTATTTGTTTTAATAATAATGATAAAAATTTGTACCTATATTATTTTATATTTATTTATTTTAATAATAATAATAATAATATATTTTTTATTGATCAAATATTTTTAATAATAATTATTGTATTTATTTATTTTTGCAACTTAACTGTTCTGTTTATTTAAAAATAAAATAATAAAAGAAAACATAGTTTAAAAAAAAATATATAGCATTTGCCCTTCCCTAAAGCCCATTGGTCATCAACTAATGTTCATACAGAGTGTCCAGATGGTGAGCGTTGGATCTGGAGTGAGTCCATATTGGGGCGCGTGTGTGAGAGGGGGTGTGTGGACCTCTACAGCCCTGAACCGCTCAACTGTACGGGCCCCGGGGCCACAGAGGGCTGTGTGTGTGAGGAGGGCCGGTACCGGAGCCTGGAGGGCCAGTGTGTGATTCCAGCTCTGTGTCAGTGTGAAGAGGAAGACGGGACGCTTCGAGAGGTACACGCACACACACACACACACCCGTCACACTGCTCTGCTTTAGCCTGTAATTGCTGTGCTGCTTACTTTGTTTGTTTATTCTAATATGGAAGGTCATTAACGAGTCTGATGGATTAGCACTCAGGGCATTTGTGGAAAAATTTAATTGCCATCATCAATAATGAACAACAACAAAAAAAAACAAACGTTGAAAGGCCTTATGAGGTTGTCTAATTGAACTACAGTGGCGCCCATTTAAGAGTTTCTGTATGAAGAGCGTTTTGTTGAATGAGACGGATGATGTAACTTCCTGTGGCGGGAAGAATGCCATCAGCACAACATTGATGGATGTTTTACAGTACACAATACTACATTAACTGTAGATCAATATTTACAAATCTACATTCATTCTACATTCTTTACTTAAATATACTTATTGGCTTTATTAATTCATGTTTATCATTATTATGAATGATTCACCAATGTTAAAATTCTAACATTCTAAAAAGAACTAATAATATAATTAACTTATGGGAACTAATATTTGTAAAAAAAAAAATACATAAAGAAATAGTTGCTCTTGCATTTATTTGATAAAAAAAGGTGAAATATTATTGCAATTTAAAATAACTGTTTTCTATGTGAATATAAAATAAACTTTAATTTATTTCTGTGATGCTCCGCTGTATTTTCAGCATCATTCCTCCAGTCTTCAGTGTCACATGATCTTCAGAAATCAGAATAATATGATCATTTACTGCTCAAGAAACATCTCTGATTATTATCAGTGTTGAAAACAGTTCTGCTGCTCAATATTTTTGTGGAAACTGTGATGCATTTTACTTTTAAGGATTCACAGATGAACAGAAAGTTCAAAAGAACAGCATTTATTTGAAATAGAAATCTTATGTAACATTATAAAATGTCTTTACTGACATTTTTTTTTTATTATTGTTTGTTAGTCCCGTTTTTTTGTTATTTTAGGTTAACCTGAAAATGAGAAATACCATGTCAACTAGATTAACTAAGTTAAATTTTTTTCTTTCTTTTATTTCTTTATGTTTTTATTATTATTATTCATTCATTCATCCATTCATTTTATTTTATTTAATTTATTCATTTTATTTTATTGTTTTTTTTTCAATTTAAAATTTATTTACCAATTTTTATGGTTTTACATTTAGTTAATTATAATTATCATTATAATTAGAGTTCTGCCTCGTAGATGGATGATGGTTGGTCTGAAACCTTTATTCAATTTAATGCATCCTTGCTTTATGAAAGTATTAATTAAAATGGTAATAGCAATACATATATATATATATATATATATATATATATATATATATATATATATATATGAATAAACAGATACACTATTGTGAATATAATACACTATTATGATACTACTATTAACACACTAATAAATGCAAAACACAGGGACCAAATATTATGCAGAACTTGTTTTAGTAGGGAGTGTGTGTCAAGCACATAACTGTAAATATGAATGAACTGTGTGTTGTGTGTCACAGCCGGGGTCCGAGTGGGTGGACGGCTGTCAGTCCTGTCGCTGTATCAATGGCCAGAAACACTGTCAGTCAAACTGTCCTCCCCTTCACTGCTCTGAGGTAAGAAACGTGTCGTTTGTGGTTCAGATTTGCTTTCCTTCACCTCACACACAGAGAGATTTCTCCAGTGTATTCTCCGTTAGACATCCACTGCTGTTCAGTCTCACATGCATCGGCCGAATAACCGGTGCATCGGTAATGAGTTCAGGACGCCGTTAGAGGACCAGATGCTGGAAATAGAGCGACCCGTTGTCCAGGCAACAGCTCCGGTCAGGGATAATGTCCCAGATGGCTCTGGAGTGACGCCTGGACGTCTCAGAAGCTCAGCAGCCCTCGAGGAAGCCAACATCTCCTCTGGGAGAAAGAACAACTAAAAATACTGCCTCTGGTTCTTCTTCATTCAGTCAAAATCAAATTACCCGATTTGCATTTCTGCCACTGGCACAAGTAAATGTCACACCTCAGCGAAGGAGTGCACTCCAAACTAATAATCACTGACTGAAATAAACACAGGCTGGACTCATAGTGTTTCCTCTCTCTGCCTGCGGCGGCACCAAACTGAGTTCCAGAAATATAATCAAAAGTGTTTTCAAAGTTGCAAACAGTCAGATAAATTGTGAGGTATAAAAATGCTGATGGGTTTGAACAGTGAAAAAGTTTCTGGAGTAACGATTGCATTGAGCTGCAAACAAACAACACAAAGTGCAAATAATTAATAGTCATAACAACATAACTACTGATAACCATAGAAGCAAATCAAATGCTTTCCAACTTGATCTCATGTTAATTCAAACTAAATAAAACATGGTAAATACAAGTTTTTATTAATGTTTAGAATAAAGTTTTATTTTTAGATTTAATTTTTTCATTTAAATTTTAAAGTTTAAGTCGTTTTTTTGTGTGCTTTTGTCTGTTTTTTCATGTCTATATAGTTTTTAAATTATTGTTATTTAGTCCATATAGTTATTTTAGTACATCAGTTTAATCTAAATGAGAAATAGTCAACTAGATTAAATAAGTTTTTCTTTCTTTCTTTATTTTCTTTATTTATTATTATTCGTTGATTTTATTTTATTTCCATTAAAGTTTATTTTATTTTTAAATTTTTATGGTTTTTAGATTTAGTCATTAATCATTATAATTATACTCCTCCCTCGTAGATGAATGATGGTTGGTCTGGTTCATTGCTTATAATTCTTAATTTTTTTTTTTTGAAAAATTCCTCGGGGAAAAAAATAAATACAATTATTAATATTAATAAAAAAAGTGTATATATAAAATAATAAATAAATAAATAATAATAATAAAAAAAAAAAAATATATATATATATATATATATATATATATATATAAACAATTTTTTTATTTTTTTTATTTATTTATTTTTATTTTAATTTCTTTTTGCTTTTTTTTTTTTAATTTGTTTGTTTTTTTTGTTTTTGTTTTTTTATAATAACACCCACCCCCATAGATGGTTTTGTTAAATCTCAAAC
Organism: Carassius auratus; assembly: GCF_003368295.1. NCBI lineage: Eukaryota > Metazoa > Chordata > Actinopteri > Cypriniformes > Cyprinidae > Carassius > Carassius auratus. The sequence goes on from NC_039266.1 coordinate 21,953,995, forward strand.
AGACTTTTTTTTATTCCTATGGGATGCATTAGTAGAAAATAAACTTAGTTGCCAGGTAATTTCAGGTAATCATATTCTGATGTAAATGTCGTCTGCCTATATGCATTGTGTGTGTAAATACTGGGTTTAATATAACCCAGTGTTGGGTAAAATATCAATGAAGCCAGGTATTGGGTTGTTTTGACCTAGCATTTGGG